>NC_053518.1:62925164-62932664 GCF_016920715.1 Anopheles arabiensis | reverse complement strand
CTGACTTGCTCATAGTGTATTCAAGCCCAAAACAATAAATTTCTAGTCAGCAGGAGTACAGTAGAGCTCTTAAAAATTGGCCTCGGTATTTCATTCATGTAATTAATTTAATTTGAGCCGGTCTCGTAGTACAGTCGTCAACTCGTACGACTTAACAACATGCCCGTCATGGGTTCAATCCCCAAATAGACCGCGCCGCCATACGTAGGATTGACTATCCTGCTATGGGGGGAAATCAATTAGTCACTGAAAGCCAAAGCCCACAAATGGGTACAGGCAGGCCTTGACCGACATCGGTTGTTGAGCCAAAGAAAAAAAAATAATTTAATTTATTTATTCCATTTAAAGTCTGCCTTTAAGATTTAACTAATGATCTTAGTTTCACTTAAATATAACTACAATAATTAACCGATGTTGGTAAAGAGCAAATAATTAAAAAGTATATAGAAAGACAAAAAAATCGTTAACTAAGATAGACGAAGATAATATAGAAGGAAGTATGAAGATAAATTAGGACAGAAATTGACAATACTCTTCAAACTTAATCAAACAATTGTAATCGCGTAACCCCAAGGCTACATGAGGCAGACCAAAACATTGAGAAGCTTCTCAAAAGAATGTGGAGAACGAGAGTGAGAAAAAGAAGTAATCGAACATTTATCGGGATAAAGGCACATAAAATTAGCATCGACGAAGGAATTTAAGTAGAGTTAACAGGGTGGCCACTCGAATTAGGATTTTAAATTCCTGTTTTTTCCCAGTTTTTCCCGGATTTTTTGGAGTTTTCCCGGTTCACTATGCTTCTTGTGCCGGTTTTATCGATACTTCAATTTCAAATTATTATATCATACGTTTTCAAAAATCGTTATCTAGAGGATTGTAAGTAAACACGAGCATTACGGGAAAGACGGAAACTTGTCATGAAAACTGCATAAAAGTTATTAGTGAATATTCAATATTATCAATATTCTATATTATATTCAATATAATATCCAATCTAGAGGTGTGACAACACATGTGAGAACCATTTTTGGCATGATTTCTATCAAATTTGTACAAACAAATTTTCAATCGTGCGTTTGTAGATCTAATTTGGCTGCTATGGATCTTAAGCTATTTAAATATGCATTCTTTATATTTTCGGATGTTTTATATGAGTAAACAACTGATGAAAAAACGACAAAAAAGGCTTTACAAATATTGCTTTTTGGTGATTTAGCATAATGACACTAACGTGTAAAGACTTTATCCCGTGGGAAAGATATTTTTCATCTGCTATCAATTGTTGATTAACAGATATCATCACACAACTTTAAAAAAGAGTAACCTGAAATCATTTGGTCTCGTAGTACAGTCGTCAACTCGTACGACTTAACAACATGCCCGTCATGGGTTCAATCCCCAAATAGACCGCGCCGCCATACGTAGGACTGACTATCCTGCTATGGGGGGAATCAATTAGTCACTGGAAGCCAAGCCCACAAGTGGGTACAGGCAGGCCTTGATCGACATCGGTTGTTGAGCCAAAGAAGAAGAAGAAGAACCTGAAGTCATGGACCAACCAGCCACTGAAGAAAGCATACAAATCTGCCAAGAACGGATTTCCTGTTAAACAACAGCCCTTCATTATGCTGTTACTCGCACGACGCTGGTGATGCACCTCACGAATAGGTACAGGAGATTTCAGTGGGTTTCTTAATTTTGGGACACTTTCTTGAATATGTTTTACGGGAAGTGTACTTTATGTGATAATAAAACAAAGGAACAACGATCGGACTGCAGAAGCGACGCTACCTCAACCATCAGTGCCAGTGTGGGAACCCAGTCACCCGGGAGGAATGAAGGTAGAGGCCCGAAACCAAAATGCAAAATGTCAATGTACAGACGATGTGTGATTGGGTAACCTTAAAATTGCTAAAAGGGACAACAATTATCAGTTATGTTCAAAAATTGGGATCGCCCACTAAATCCACCGTTAAATTCGACACGACCGCAACTTCACGAGAGTTGAATAACAAAAAACGAGTGCAAGGTAGAACGAATAGGCACACCACACCCGAAATGTGCAAGAACCAATATCAGTGAACGTAAGTATTGCACCAGCGCGAATAAGAAGTATAGTACATATATTGCACATATGGTACATATATTGCACATATGTGAGAAACGGAAAATGTTGTCCTTACACATTGGTGTGATGTTGCCGGCCTGTGGTAAGTTGGGAACAATATACAAAACATATTTCAACATTAATTGAAAATGCACTTAGTACGATGGTAAACAGTGATAGCAAAAGTTTAGGATAATTTCCGGTTTTTTTTTTTGAAGAATTTCCCGGTTTTTCACGGTTTTTCCCGGAAAAATAAAATTCCCGGCTAATTCCCGGTTTTCCCGGTTGAGTGGCCACCCTGAGTTAAAGTCTTTCACAATCAGTTGACGAGGAAAAAATCGATGTCATCCGCATATACAGCACCTACCACAACTATATGGACTGTCGTTTTTAGCGATTTGCAGAAAATCCATAAGAGAAAAATAAAAACAGGGAATGTATGAGTTGTGCAGAATACTATTTTACATCTTCGTATATTTTTTCAATTTTTTTTAACACGTCCTTACACGACTTATGACGAAAAAACAAATTTATGGTCGTACCATAACTATAAAGACACTTCGAAAAACAGGTTTTATGTGCTAACTAACGCATTTAAAAATCATTCAAAAATATAAATAACATATTCTAGAAAGGTTTTATAGAAATATATTTTTGAACGATTTTAAAAAAGTGTTTTGATAACTTATTTTAAGGTTTTATAAGTTTTATAAGAGTATTTATCAAAATATATTTTTTAAATATAAAAAAATCATAATTTTTTTTCGCCTATAATTATTGTTTTGAAAATGCAAACCAAAGTATGTAAAAAGATTTTCAAAAATTATTTTGAAACTGCCATGAAAACCTTATCAATTTCGTGAACAACGGTTCAAAACAGATCCGATCAAACAAAAGCGACACAAAACCCTCACAAATGATTTTTTAGCAAAATCTAAATATTTGCTGTTGTTACATACATAGTTAAGGAATGTAATCCTAGTCCGATATTTTTTTCCTCCCACCACCCACATCACCATCGATGTTCTCTTAGACTGCCACATAGTCGCCGGTAGCCGTCTGCTTGTAGAGTTTAGTCGTGAATTTGTTAGGTAGTTTATGAGCTTAAATAAGGACTGGCTGAATTAGTAATGTGGTATTTACATGTATTAGATAAGTATTTGTAAAACAGGTGAGAATATGTGTAAAGAGTATTATGTTAGGCCTATTGCAATTGAATATCGTGTTCGTTTGCACTTCCTCTAAAACATTTGTGGGCGCCTTTGTGGCGGTCTAAGAGAACATCGATAGTGATGTGGGTGGTGGGAGGAAAAAAATATCGGACTAGGATTACATTCCTTAACTATGTATGTAACAACAGCAAATATTTAGATTCTGCTAAAAAATCGTTTGTGAGGGTTTTGTGTTGCTTTTGTTTGATCGGATCTGTTTTGAACCGTTGTTCACGAAATTGATAAGGTTTTCATGGCAGTTTCAAAATAATTTTTGAAAATCTTTTTACATACTTTGGTTTGCATTTTCAAAACAATAATTACAGGCGAAAAAAATTATTTTTGTGATTTTTTTTATTATATTTAAAAAAATATATTTTGATAAATACTCTTATAAAACTTATAAAACCTTAAAATAAGTTATCAAAACACTTTTTTAAAATCGTTCAAAAATATATTTCTATAAAACCTTTCTAGAATATGTTATTTATATTTTTGAATGATTTTTAAATGCGTTAGTTAGCACATAAAACCTTGTTTTTCGAAGTGTCTTTATAGTTATGGTACGACCATAAATTTGTTTTTTCGTCATAAGTCGTGTAAGGACGTGTTAAAAAAAATTGAAAAAATATACGAAGATGTAAAATAGTATTCTGCACAACTCATACATTCCCTGTTTTTATTTTTCTCTTATGGATTTTCTGAAAAGCGCGAAAAACGACTGTCCATATAGTTGTGGTAGGCGCTGTAGTAGATGACCATCAGGAGGTAAACATCATTGATGAAAAGGGCAAACAATAAAGAACTCCTCCTACCTTGGGGAACACCCAAAGTATAAGCATACCTCATAGAAAGTTGAGACTTGAGTTTTTCTCCAAAGAAACTATCTTTCAGATAAGAACTAGGCCAAGTTATTATAGTTGACCCAAAGCTAAGATTTTCCCATTTGGCTAACAGGAGATAATGTAGTATATGGGCAAGTATATCCCTACAATGCACCAATACTGAGGCAGGGATACCATCAGGACCAGGGTTGTAGGATTGTTTTAACCTAAATAATGCATAGTTAACCATTTCATTACTTACAGCAATGTTAGGAAGGCTTAATATATTTTCTGGCAGATAATTAAAAGCATTATTAATCGGGATTATCAATTGATTCCGAGAAAATATCGTGAAAATGAATAGCGAAAAGTTCACAAATGTCAGCTACCCTGCTAGACCCTAGAATCAAGGTGCATTTCGTTGGGTAGCGTATTACAGCTTCTACGATACTTAACAAAATGCCTTGGCCAACAAAAGGTTGTCGAATCAGATCGAATACGCAACTGTAATCTGTATATGTATGACTCGCAACGAGCCATGTTGTAAAATCGATAGGCCACGACGATATACACAAAGATACCTCTTTCTATCCTATTTAACTACTTTTGAATATTTACTTCAATATTTCCGTTAAATACTCGAAATATCTATCAAAGACAAGTTAGACACAAGAAAGTCTCTATTTGATACTCTAACCCAGTGCTTAGGAACCTTTTTAGGATCGCGGACCACCACTTGGCTTTGAAAATACATTTGCCGCGGCCCACATACATTGAGAGCATACATTTTTATTTGTTTATTCATATACAATTGTCGTGCATATTTGTGCTACGACAACTTTTTAAACTAACTAACTATTAAAAGTGCACGATATGTATGATTATAAGCTTTTCTTTTTCAAACATAAATTCTTTCGCGGACCACGTGTGTCAACGCCACGGACAACAGGTTGGAGAACACTGCTCTAACCTGTCTACAGATATGATTGGAGGTTAAAAACGGCGGATGGATTATATCTAGCCAACTGAAAGCACGGCATCAAGTTTTAATGAATTCATTTCCTGGTCTTTTTTCCTAGGTATCACACAGACGTGGATCATCCGTAGAGCGGACTAAGCGGACGAACAGACGGACATCTTGTTTTTCAGTCCGTTTTTATAGGTTTCGACTAATTCAGAAGTAGAAATATTATTAAACTACAGGTTTAATAAATAATATTTAAATGATTGGTGATTGGTACTACATATTAAGACTATGCAGTTACACCGCGCATACACAGGTACTATGGAGTATTTCTTTGCAGACAGTGAGAATGGATAGTACGAATTTCGAACGCCTGGTAAGTTGACAATGTAGCAAGAATAAAACTTAACAATAGCAGTGGACTACATATTCTTCCTTCTTCTTCTTTTTGGCTCAACAACCGTTGTCGGTCAAGGCCTACCTGTATTACTACTTGTGGGTTTGGCTTTCAGTGACTTATTGATCCCCCCATAGCAGGATAGTCAGTCCTACGTATGGCGGCACGGTCCATTTGGGGCTTGAACCCATGGCGGGCATGTTGTTAAGTCGTACGAGTTGACGACTGTACTATGAGACCGGCTAAAGGGGAACTACATATTACTCACAAAAAATATATTTATACTTTTTGCAACCATATAAACAATACTTCTGTATGCTTTGGAATACCATGTAATGCTCATATATAATGTCCCAAGATATAATTACACTATAGGAAATCATTTCGACTTTATAAAACTGTATAAAGATGACTGCATAAAGTTGTGTATGTAGTATGTAGTAGTATGATAGATAATAACAAAACATAAAGCTAACACATGGAAGTTATATGATTGAGTCCATTCAAATTACGTTTAAATTCAAATTAAATTTAAACAAACCTCAAACTTGGATACAGAACAATATTTATGCGTTTTAAATATTAGTTATATTCCTGCCGTTGACTACAGCATCGGTTAATATGATGCAGGTTATAAATTATTTGAATTTAAAAAAAATTATAAACAATACATTGAATAAAAACTTCACATCTCGATGAAAATAAAGAAAAAATGTAGAAACCAACAGGCAACAATATTGAAAAATATTTAATGTAATGCAAAAACATGGACAACACAAGTGTTCTAAGGGCCACGCAAAACTTACCACTAGGGGTTTTTTTTGCCCATGATTAGCCAATTGTAGCACCAATTATCTCATAACGTTATCACATTTGGTCGGTACTTATTAAAGCAATTCATACATTTGCAAATGAAATTAAAAAAAAAATGTTCTCATAAATCACTATAACGTATCTTTTTAAACTTTCAATGATGTGACAACCTGTTCAGGAATGGTTAGCACATTATTTTAACATAACTTTACATAACAACTTTAACATTTAGGAATTTGAAAATATCTAAATGTGTGTCAGAACGAATCAGTATATAAAAATAAAACTTAAAAAAATAGATTGATTATTTATCTTTGCATTTTAAAATTCTCTTTAGTTTTAAATTATGTTATATTCTTCATGCTGCACAATTGCATTGAAATACAATATAATACAAAACAATTTAACAATAATTAATTTAGGATAAAACTGCTACAACTAGAAATAAACGTGTTTCCTATAACAAAAATTCAACAAACCGTATGACCGGCTCAGGCAGGAGGTCGTATGATTATGGATATAAGTTTGATTATTTACGCATAGAAGGTTAATGCATACGACAAATTAACGATTTGCACAACTCGGCGGAAAATGTAAAACTAAAAAATGTATAAAAAAATAAAAACATAATTTTAAAGCTCAATATATTACAATCTACTTATAACAGAACTTGTACAAATGCATTGTAGCTTTCTTCATGTTTAATTTAATCGTTCTAAACCTTGATACAGCAAGTTTTGCTGTGTAGAAAAGTTATGTTAAAAAATAGATATAACCATGAAATACAGCTTTATTGATTTACTACAAACCTGCGAACAAGTTAAGATAAAAACTGCATAAAAATCAACGATAATATGTTGAAATTGTAGCTAAATTTGTAAAATACATGTTCAAATAACCTTGTTACGAGCATGCATGATAGATTTAGTGATATTTATAATTTCACTACTGTTAAATCACACGTTACGGCAGCATGCGTTTGCCGCATGCATGTACCGGATGCATAATAACGTTCTCTTGAATGTTATTTATAAAATTCAACCTAGCAATGAACTCAAACGAACTCTCAAGTGCAGGTAGAGTTCGTTCACCATTCTCGAATTCGTAAACATGATTAATACATTTACAATCATTCCGTTTTTTTTCAAATGGTACGAGGAACATCATGACACAGCATTGCC